>NC_080600.1:40693422-40700922 GCF_027887145.1 Ammospiza caudacuta | reverse complement strand
TAACAAAATGTGTTACTCTCACACTGGCTAAAACTCTATTTTCCTGAGGAAGGACTATTGAAGTATTTAGCTGGGAAGGGTTGGGTTAATACATGTAATTTCTTTTCTTTCATTGGACTTCCTTTTGCCAACTTTACCTTGTATAAATAATTTTGCCTGTGAGAGTCTTTACATGGAATGCAGATTGACTATTACTTCCTGAATAGATTTAAATTTAACACCAATTTAGTCACTGTAGTATTCCTATATTGGAAATAACAGCTTCCATAGGACTTCTACAAAGTGCCAGAAATATGATCTCATACGTGGAAACAAATTTAAATGTGTTTTCTTTTACATGTTTTCTTTTCGTGTATTTTTCCCACCTATGTTTCCCTTGTTTCCCAAATTCTCTCCTGTGTTCCAGGGCTGTGAGAAATCTGGAAAATTACCCAGTGAAAAAAAAACCCTAGCTTTTAATAAGAATGGCCAGCCTCACAAGCATTTTTATATTTAAACTTTTTTTTTTTTTTAAAAAGCAGGGTGTTTGTGCTTCCCAAAAACCAGATGCTTTTAAGATAAAGCTGAGCTGTCCTGTTCATAATTTCTGAACTGAAACATGAATGAGAGGTTTGATCAGGAGCCTGGAAACCATTTATTTAGCTTGGATGTTGCAAAAGTGATTGGCTGCTGCTTTGGGAAGTGGCATTTCCCATGAGCTGCTGGGATAGCCCTGGCAGCTGGGCAGGATCACCACCAGAGGAAGGGGTTGGAGAGGACCACGGCCCCTGACTTTGTCCCCTCCTTTCCATGGGGACAGGGAGGGGACACGTTTTGGCTCAGAGCTGCCAGCTCACACGGGAGGGCAGTGGAAATTGTCACCTCACCACCCCTGTGGTAGAGCTGGAGAAAACCATTCCCCCCACACAGCACAAACACTGTGGAGAGGGGACTGACAGTGGTGGTCCCTGTTCTATCCCCTAATGTGAGGTTTAATATTTGTTTCCTCCTCTTTCTTGGTTTTTTTTTTTTTTTTTTTTTTTTTAACTCAAAGAATCAAAACCAAATAAAACAAAATTTAGAAAAAGAAGGAAAAGCTCACCTCGGGATGAGATCATAGCTCAATGCATTATGGCTTGGATGGAAATGTACATTTTCAGTGGGTTCCTTGGCTCACATGTCAGGCGCTATTGGAATTTTTCGAGTTATTTGGCAGTTGAACAGTACGGTTTCCAACTTCTTCTTCATCAGCTTTTGAGGCAAATAGAAAAGAGCTAATAATACACTTTAGTTTGCTCTCCAGGCTTGGAAAGCTAGCAAGCAACTTGCTGGAACTCTGATGTTTCTGCTCTAGCCTGCCTCCTGCTTTCTGGGGTCAGAAACCTCTGTAGGTACAGATGAAGACCACCCTCCACCCATGGCAGGGCCTTGCCTGCTCCCTGGCAGAAAGATAAACTGCTGCAAGTCAGCAAGGTGACCCACCTAAGCACGAATACTGTCTGTATTCAGCTTTCTGCAAGGCTTTGCTTGTTGCAGGGCTGGACATGAAACTCCCTGGTTGGAAAGGGTTTTATCCATGTTCCTGTATGTTTCCTTTCCTGGGACTTTTATTGGTGGAGTTTATCTTTGCTAAGGACGCTAAAGTCTTACACATTTCCTAAAAGTCATGGCAAAAGAAGGATAAAGGAGGAGACAAGGAAGCATGTCCCATGTGGTGCAAGTCATCCAGGGAGTGGGAGGGGGCCTTCTCAAATATCCCATCTATTTCTAATGGCTCTGGTGCTCTAATGACCATGAGCTCCCAATGGCTCTCAAACTCACCTATCAAGTGCTGTGCAGGGGAGAAAAGGACACTGATGAGGAGGTTTTCTGTCTGATGGTTTGCCTTGCTGCCTTTTCCCTTCTATAGCCCCCATAAAATTGTCTTGAGTTACCCTGAAACGCTTCTTCCATTAGTTTCGTTATCCACACAACCACCAGGAGATCACAGAATCATGGAATGGTTTTGGTTGGAAGGGACCTTAAACCATCTCATTCCAACCCCCTGCCATGGGCAGGGACGCATTCCACTGTCCCAGGTTGCTCCAAGTCCTGTCTAAACTATTCCAGGGATCCAGGAGCAGCCACAGCTTCTCTGGGCAATGTTCTGAGGTGCTCCAGAGTTGCAATCAGCCTGTTGTGTTAGGGCTCATAGAGCAGCTAAACAGGATTATCTCCAGTGGAGCAAGGACCCAACTGGCAGCAGGAGAAGCCACAGCAAGACACTGGGATCAGCCATCATCACGTGAGTTTAGCCTGCAAAAGTAAAGCTAATTGCTCCTGTGTTGGGAGCAAGGAGGATATTTGCACACTTTCTGCAGGTAGCACAGCTAAGGAGCTTCTAAAAGCCGGTTTGGCAATTAGATAAGCAGATGCAGAACTGCCATAAAACTTCTAAGCATGTCCAAGGGCAACAGTTACTGCGAAAAAGTATAATTTTATCATTAGGTCTAAATCTGTTCCCAGAACAAGCAGCGGTTTGTGACTTGAGTCTATGGCTGGCAAAATGTAAATTACCAATATCAGCTCCTGTAGCTAATGGCAGTTTTACCGGGGGGAGCATTGCAGGATTGGGCTCAGAACAGATTTTACAGGGATCCTGGTTGAGCACAGAGCCCCACACAGGAGCAGGGATCCCTGCCATGGGGAGCTCATCTCGGATTCAGAATGATGACATGTGTCCACTCTGAGGATGCAATGGCTAATACGCTGTGCATTAAGTTAAAAATATAACAGCGAGTCTGCGTGCCATTCGGGGAGCAAAACACTCACCCGTGCATATTAAACTGAATTTCTAGGCTCATTTTTGCAGCTCTTCTCTCCACGCACCCCAAAGGATCGTTTGGGAGGAATGGTCTGTGCATCCTCGTTTTGCAAAACAAAGATGTGTTTGTTTTACACGAAGGCAACAAAAAAAAAATCCTCTCTGACTTTCTATTATTTTTCCCTGTGTCGTAATTTAAACAGAAGTAAGCGAGTGTTGCACCCTTTTATCTCCCCATCACCACAAAATACCTGCTGCAGATGTACACCAAGGCCTTGCCAAATGCCAAATGCCAAATAGCAAAAGACCTTGGTCCTTTGAAGCTTTGCACGTGGGCATAACTTCATACACACAGGCAATTCCATGTCCTATATGGGACATAATTCTTCATAATTCTATGGCTACACGAAAAACCTGAGCTCGCTCCAATTTTTTTTTTTCCAATTACTTCTTAAATAACAACAGAGAAAGTATGGCTGATGCCCATAGCTTAGTGCTTCAGAAAATAATTAAATCCTGCTGTCCTCTAATTCCACCTTTAGAAGCGCTCTTCCTTGGCTTCCTCAAAGTTTTTATTGCAAAGCAGAGCAAAGGAGAAAGTGTAAGGAAAAGTCCTTTCCTGATTTCATACAATGGAGGAGATAAACCCCTCTATTGAAATGGATATATGTCTCTTATCAACTTAACTAAGCGAAGGAAGGTGTTCATTAGCTAGGCTGGATTAAAAAATAAATAAATAAAAGAGAGAGAAGAGATTGAATGTGGAAGAGTGAGAAGAACAAACAAGTCAAAGCATTTGTTCATGCTGCAATCTACACATCAATTATCCTGCTGTGCTAATTACCACCTTTCCATACCCCAGGTACCTAAGCATTCGCACTTACTCAGTCTTTCATGCCTCTGATCAAAAAAAAAAAAAAAAAAAGAAAAAAAAAAAAAAGGAAAGAAAGAGGAGGAAAAAAAAAAAAAGAAATTATGGAGGAGAAGGCAAAATGAACCCAGAGGTGAAATAAACTCTTAGATCCAAATTTCCTTTGCATTTGAAAGTCTAAATAAGGATCTTCATTGCAGTTTTAGGAAATGAAACATTGACAAATATTTTAATTGCTAAGTGATAAACGGCTGCAAATCCACGCATTCCTTGGGCCGGGCGCAGAGAGATGTTTCGGCTAGGTAGGATCGGGGTTGGCATTACAGACAATGACGGGTGATTTTCAATGCCATTATTAGCGCGTTACATCATTAAAGTCAATGGCCACTAATTATCAACCTACTTTTATGTGGCTGTTGCGAGAGGGACTCCAGCATCCAGCTCCGTGCCGGCGTTTGTTTTTAGGCTCTTGGCGTCGCCGACCACAATTAAGCCTCCTTGGTGGCGAGGAGCCCAAAGGCTGCAATCCCTTTTGGTTTGCAGGGCCTCCTGGCCAGGGTGCTCATTTTCTCATTTCAGAGCGAAGTTGGATAAAAAAGAAACCTATTTCCTGGAGCTCATTTGATACCTGGTGGGGATGCTATTCAGGTGACAAGGATACAGGCACAGAGGGGGAACAGATGTGATTTACACACTCATTATCATTTGAATGAGAGTGCAGATAGGCTTGTTCAGGGGCCTGGGCATCACCTGGACAGCTTTCCTTCTGATCTTTATCCCATCTGAGAGACCAGGTCCTCCTGACATCTTTAAATCCCCGGCCCCCAGCTGGTGACACACAGAGTTTTATGACAGTAAGCAGTCCTCTGAAGCTCTAAGCACAGATGCCATTCAGCATTGTGCCTTCACACTGTTTTTTTCATTGTGCTCAGGCTTAATCAGGAATATATCCAAAATAAAGCTTAACTTGAATAATTTCTTTTGGTAGTTCTCCAAAAGCCCTGTTTGCCGCTCGGAGTTTGTGTACAGTATGCTAAAATAGCGCAGGGTTTGTGTTCCCAAAGTTGTATTCTCCTCCCTTCGTGCACTCTGGGTGCGCAGGAAGAGCGGGCTAAAACAAGGCACAAGCTATAGATATATTATCAAAGAAACCCCGACCTCCTTTAAACCTCAAACCAATTAAACAGGCTGTTACCACTCCTGTTTTTTTGGGTTTTTTTTGGGGGGGAGGGTATGGAAAAAAAAAATCGCAAAGTTTGGGTGCTTCCCGGTGAGATGTTTGAATTTTACACGTTTGCCCGCTGGTTTTTAAGAGGGTGTTTCAGAGTTCTTTTGTTTGTCGTTTTGGGTTGGTTTTTCCCTCGTTGCTGTTGTTGCCTGCTGGAAGCGAGGTGCTGTGAGATGCTGCTGGGATGAAGAGCGGGGTGCTGGGAGGGTGGGAGGGAGGGAGGATTGTCCGGGTGGCTGGAAATGTTTGCTAATCTGAAGATCTGAAACGGTGAGTGCTGCAAGGGCCACAGTGTATTTAAAATCAGAGGGAGAAAAAGAAAGTTGTCTCCAGCGCAGGACAAGAATGCAAAACAACCTTGAATAACTTAAACTGTTGTTTTTAACCTTCCCTTATCTCAAGCAGGCTGACAGTTTTGGTGAGTAGCAAAAAAAAGGACAGAAAAAAAAAAGGAGAGGGGAATCTGTGAGAACAAATGCAGTGGGGTTTCATGGGTTTAATTAGGTATTGTATTAAAGAGAAAAATATAATGAACACAAGCACATACACATTTTATTTCCCATCTAACATTAACAGTTAAAGAAAACAATCACTATCAAATTACTTTGTTACACTCTATAATTACAACTCAGGTTGTGCTTAACTGTTATTAACAGAATGTACAGTAATATGTTCTGGCATCGTAATATGTTATTGTAGCATTATAATTAATCTTACAGGAAGTATAATAAATTTACAGTATCAGATTGAAGCAATACTGCATATAGATTTATTAATGCTTTTAATCAGTTCTGGCAAAATTAATTTTGCACTGATTGCTTACATTGGAATTTGCATATACTTAGTGAAAGTAATTTATTTTTTATGGATTCCTTTTTATTAAAATAGGGCATATGGCCCTTCAGCTACAAAACTTTGCTGATTCTTTAGCTAAAACCCTAAACATTTCCAAATACCACACGTTATATATTGAAGAACATTCAGCTTTTTTCTGTGATTTATTTCCACACTTGTAGGAATCATTCTGAGTTTTCACATCAACTCAACAGTTGTATTTTTAAGTACCTCATTGTGGTCCCTGCATTGCATATATCATTGGGACTACATCTAAAGTCTGGTTCAAGAATGAAAGCATTGATAAAAATATTACACTCATATCTCCAAAAAAGTAGCGGAAGCATTCTGGGGAATTGCAAAGTGATGATATCGCAAATTTCCCTGGAGGAGCAGATCCAGATAGTTCCTAGCAGTGGGAGGGTTGGGGGAGAACACAAGCAGCCATAAAATTGCTATGGCTGGGCCCAACCCTGCAAAGAGTTATTCACTGAGCAACTGTGCAGCACTTGTGAGCTCTGATTTACATGACAGGGCTGCCTATGTGTGTTTGCTTGGCCCAACCAGAAAGGAACCAGGGCTAGGAAATCAATACAGATCTGTTATTTAATTTTTTTTCTTTTTTTGTCCCTTCCCCACCTAGATTTCCCAGCTAATCAAACCCACGGTCAGTTGTGAGCTGATAAGAAGTCTTTGATATTCAAGAAAAAAATAGCGTTTTAAGGGAAATAAAAGATGTGTTTTAATGTTGATCTGCTGATCCAACAAAAGGAAAAGAGCTAAAAATCACTGGAACTTCTCTCCCAAAACAAGGGGTGGCTGGAGAAGTTTGGTGGACACTTTCAGCCTGGAGCTAAGTGGCACAGTGAGGAGCAGATTTGTTCTGGCCATAGGCACACAGGAGGGTTTTCATGGATTCCCCAAAAAGAGAGGTGATTTATCTCCTCAAGTTTTTTTACCTTTAACTCTCTGTTTTTTACCTTTAACTCTCTGCATGGAAAAGTGTCCCTCAGAACCAGCTGCTCAGACGTGAAATTGCTGCTGACTTGATGTCGAGCTGAAGCAGAAGTGGGATTGTCTCTACCGAAAAATGGGGAGAAAGGTTATGCTGTCTGGGAACAGAGCAAATCCCCAGTGGATTAGGTCAGAACAGGAGGTGTTACAGCAAAATAACACAATCTTAATGCATTGGCCACTGGTCTCTGCCTGCAGCTTTCCCACCTCCACCCAAAGAGCCTGTAAGTTTGAAGATGCTCCTGTCCAAACTCAGCCCTAAATTCTGGATAATTTAGAGGAATTATTCTTAAATGAGCAGCAAAGCACTTTTGGCAAGCCTGGCCCTGATCCAGCTGCCTTGTCAGGTAGGAATAATTCAGATTTGTACTGAAAAGGCAGCTCATGAGGTCAAAGTATCATCAAGGATGAATTGGAATATCTTTTTTTTTTTTTCCCTTCCAAGAGTGGCCTTATCTCCACTGAACCTTTTGCATTCCACTATATCTTAATTGAAACGTAGGGTCTGTACTTTCTGCTCAGGGATTTTGATAAGTGTTTGCAGACTATGTAAACTTCTGAATAATAACTTTTACTGAGCCAGAAGGTCCCTTAAACATCTTCAGTATCACTTTGTGCAGTAATATTCTGCTCCCTGAGATAATGTGTTATCAATACTTCATAAGATAACTTCAGCTCAGGGAGGGGTAAAATTCATAGCTGCTTTCAAACTGTATTTTTGGGGCTTTTTTTTAGGGGGTAGGCCATAGATCATGCAGCTGTCAGCAAGCA
>NC_080600.1:40683422-40690922 GCF_027887145.1 Ammospiza caudacuta | reverse complement strand
AGAGGTCCCCAAAATCACCGCGCTCCCCCAGCGCCCTAACGCATTGCCTGGGAGGTTTAGGGAAAGCAACACCTCTGGGGGAAGGCGGGCGAGCCCTCATTTCCACCTTAATGGCCGAGCTCTCCTCCCCCCGTGCCGGGGCCGGGCAGGTGATGCTCGCCGGCGTTATCCCCGAGCGGGGCTGATCTCTGCCATTATCCCCCTGATGGGCTCTCAAGTGGCGCGTTACCTGTTAGACACGGGATTTCCTGTTGACACCAGGAAACGGGAAAAAATCCCAAACCAACCCCAAGCGACCCAGGTGGGGCTGCCAAACAAATAGGGGCAGAGGCAAGTGTGGGTATTTTTTTTAATTTTTTTTTTTAGTTTGTTCGATTTCTTTATTTTTTTTTTCTTTAATGGAGAGGCTAGAGGTGCGCAGTGCTTTTGTGTGGAAGTTTGGAGGATTCTCTCCAGAGAATTGTGTCTTTGGGAGGAGAGATGTGGCTACACCAGAAGAAGGTAGGGTTAAACAACACCAAACTGTTTACTCTCTGAACTTTAGAGGAGGAAAGGCTTGTCCCTCCTGAGCTGAAATGCGGGGTTGTTTAGGCTTTAAATTGTGGGTTAAATGCAATATGAAAAATGAGTCAGATGCGTTGCTATTATCTTTGGGGTGGAGGAGGATGAAATGCCAGCAGATACAGAGCTTCTTAATAGAAACAGAGCATCATTATAAGAATGCCTTTTTTTTTTTTTTTTTTAACATGGTGGCATTACTCATTTTAAGTTGCAAAATGACCAGGCTCTGATTTCTGAACCTTTGAGTGCAGTCTAGCTTT
The DNA here is from genome assembly GCF_027887145.1 of Ammospiza caudacuta. NCBI lineage: Eukaryota > Metazoa > Chordata > Aves > Passeriformes > Passerellidae > Ammospiza > Ammospiza caudacuta. The sequence continues at coordinate 40,690,101 of NC_080600.1, read as the reverse complement.
TATGACTTTCTACCTACTCCATGGTTTATAAAGTTGAGCAACCTTTAGGGAAGAAGGTGATAGACACAATATCTATTTATGCAAGGACACATTTCCCTTTTCTTTATGTTCTGTTTATTCAAGGTTTTGTTTCCAAGGTCTTATTACTATAAAACTTAAAGCGAGACAAGGTCTGCCCTCATGTCAGATAACAACACCAAAACAATTCTGATGGCTCAGTAGCTTATTATTTCATACTTCCAGGTCTTAAATAAATTACAGTTATTTTCACATTCCTCCTGAATATCCTTCAGGCATGATAATAAGTGCATTTTTCTGAAAGGACTGTTAATATTTCTTTTCTTCTCACCGATTTAAAATATTTTGTTGAATTGTCATGTACAATAATAATTAGAGGGGGTCTTGCTAAATTTCTTTCAGTGTGATGCTTATATTGTTTAGCTTCTTGACATATTTTACGAATCATTGCAGAACTGTTGGCAAATAGATTGTAAATTACAGTGAAATACAGAGGTGCACCAGTAGTCTAAGCATCTTTTCTCCAGCATTCCTTTGCTGCAGCCTTGCAGATTCCTCTTCTTCTTTCTTGGGTTTGGTGGCTTTTTTTTTTGCTTTTTTTTTTTTTTTTTTTTTTTTTTTTTTTTTTTGTTCAATCATCAAAGGCCGTTATTGGCTTGGGTTTTGAAGTGCAGATTATCAAGGTATTATTTCCTTAGAAGTGCAATACTGTAGATCATGGAAAGCAAGAGGACCTGAGTAATTTTCTAGAGAGGAGAAGGCACTAGTCTGAATGATGCAATGAATGACACACATTTAGAGTTGGGTTTTTTCTTCCTGAAGCATCAGTATAATGCTTCTCTAATTTTTAATTTTTTTTTTCTCCATGGGTTAAATAAGGTAGTCAACACCATTGGAATTTTACTAGAGGGGAAGAAAATCATGTTTTTCTGTTCTGTTGGTTTTTTTTTTTTTGGATATGTAGTTACAGGCTGAGTATAAAGTTACAGTCTGTGAATAAGCAAATATGGGTGATTTAAGGTCTGGCTGAGTGATGTGCAGGATGAGATCCTGGTTTCACTGAAATTAAGGAGGTGATATCAAAGTGCCAGAGGAGAAACAATTGATATTGAAAACAAGAGATTGTCCCAGAATTATTTCATTATTTCCAGTGCTTCTAGTAAAATGCAGAACTCATTTAAATGACTTTTTCTTGTATTTATTCCACCTGAACTTAAATTTTAGGGCCCACAAGCCAGGCTGCTCAGGAGCATGCCAAGGGTATGAAGTCTCCAGGCCCTCCTTGCTGGTGCAGAACCCCATGTTCCAGGTTTTGTTCATGAGATTTCGGGGATTTTCCTCTGAAACCTGAGGTGAGAGGGACTGGGAGCATGATAGTGATTTGTTTTGTTGGGAATTTATCAGGTGCAGTGCCATTGGTTTCCAGTCAGTGCTTCCCACTTGCAGCAATTGCTGCTGCAGCTGAGGTTTTGCAGTGATTGGGGTTTACCCTGGACACTGAATGATCTTGTCTCTGGTGTGTTCATTCATGAAGGATCTTCCCATTCCCTTCAGGTAACCAAGGTGGTACTTTTGTATTCAAAAGCAGGTATTGTGATAGTTTACAACTCCTGCTCAATGGTACACCATTCAAAAGGATGGCTCTAAATCCAGGCTTACATAGCATGCAGTGACAACTGACAAGAAGTCTTGTGTGCAATTCTTAAGGGATTTCAGAAAAGTTTTATCTGATTGTTTTTCAAAATATTAAAATCTTCAAGATACAATATTTGGGTAATTCTACCTCTCTCCCACCTGTCTATTTAATAGGAATTAGATACGCAGCACCTCTCTCTGCCATTATTGACTTCCTCTTGCTTGAGGGTGAGGGACAAGTTGACTCATTTGACAAGAACCTACAAACCACTCAGCCACAACCACTCAGCCACCATACCAGTCTTTCTTGACCAGAACAACAACAACAAATTGCTTTATTGGTCTAGATTTACTTAGTGTGAGTAAGAGATTGTTTTTTTACTTTATTTCTACTTTTTATACAAACTTCATCCTAGGTGAATAACCTTAGGACAATTTTGTTTTTACCTTTGAAGTGAAGTAGATGGGCGTTTCCTTCCCAGGTGTCTCCCTCATAATGGGGGGATCCTCTCAGATTCTTCAACCCAGCATGACTGGATAAGAATTATTCTTTTAGCAATCATTTAAGTTAGAAATGATGAAATTAAACTCTTCCAAAGGGACAGTATGAGAGCTGGCTCCCTAAAAAGTAGCCAGGATCAGCTGGGTGTGACAGCATGGTACAAACTGTGTTTCAGGGCCTTCACAGCAAAAGAAAAAGTTCTCAGCAGGCTGATAGACATTATGGTGGATAAATTGCAATTTACTCTCTTCCAGAAACTGCCTAGCTGGTATTTCAGCATAAATTATTCTTTGCTGGAAAAATTGTACTATGGTATAACTACAGAGAGGGAGCAACAGTTTTCTAAGGACTCTTCTAGAATGTAAGATTCTATTCCCTATAAAGTCACACACAAAAATGCATAGACCTCAGAAAAAAAAATATTTTCCTTTAGTTAAGAATCTTTTCATCCTACATAAAAGCTAAAAACAATAATGAAAATAATAAGAGTATCTTTTGGACAAAAGATAATAGACAGCGATGCACAGTTCCAGCACCTCTTTTATCTCCTCTGTCCCTCATCATCAGTCACCACAGTGAGGAAAGAGAACTATCAGACTTGGAACTGTTCTAGTCCAGTAAAAGCTTTGATTTTCTCTCCTCTGCCACAATTCTTAGGCGTGCTGCATAGGAGTTATCACTGCTGTTTGCAAACAGCCAGGGAAAGGAAAGGGGATAAAATATTCACCTCCAAAGTCAACACAGAATGAAGCTATGCATCTATATTTCTCTTTCAAGGACATCATCAAAACTCATGGAGGCAAAGCCATCCACAGCAAACCATGAGGCTGTATAGATTTTAAGGTAATAAAGCTAACATTAACTGTCAGTCTCCAAACTGCAACCATGGTAGCCCTTTTAACTAAAGAGAAAGTTATTTTTTTCTTCTCTGAAGAGGCTTTTTCTTCAAAGACCCTATTGATGGGAAGGTAGAAGGAAACCTGACATCATTTTGGATTCTTCCCAGCCTACCTTCAGGCATCTCTTTCTACTGCTCCTTTCATGGAGGCAGTCAAGTCTTAGTGTGACAATTTTAAAAATATGAAGCCTCTGGGCTATTATGAATTTCTGTCCCCAGAGTGAAACACAGCACAAATCCTACAAGTAAGGAGACTCAGAGGAACTGTCTATTTTCTGTTGTTTTGAGGTGGTCAGCTTGACACTGAAGGTGATATTGTGGGGGGGTGAAAGCCACATCACTTTTTACAAGGGGAAGCTCCTGACAGCACTGGAATATGCAGGCAAATGAGGAAAGAGGAGTAAGGAAGAGAAAGTGAGAAAAAGAAAAGAGCGAGGTGATGGAGGATATGCTGGCAGATGTCAATGGACAGCTTGGGTGATTCTGAGGATGACATGTGTTTTCCAGACAGAACAATGGCATCCAAACTGCTAATCAGAACACAGGGTTGGCTCCGTCCCTCTGCTGTAAATCTTGCATTCTTCTGTCTTCCCTGCAGCCAGCTTTTTCACTTGGTCAGTGGAAAAAGTGGGCTGAAAAGTGGGTTGTGAACTAGGGGCTCTGTAGCCAGATCCATTCTGTTTTCTGGTTCCCCAACATTGAGAAGACAGGAACAAACAGAGATTTTGCAAAATGAAAGTGAATATTTTGTGCCTATTCATCACATTTGAATTGAACTAAATAGCGTTAAACATGAGAGAGTATCTCAGCAGAGCTCACAACTGTTCTTCCTTTTTTGTTCTTCACTTGTCTGTCCAGCCCTGAAAAAGCTTAGAGTATTCTTATATTTTTAAACTAATCAGTAAGATAGCTCTGAGAATAGTTCAGTTCTCTATGTTTAAGAAAGAGAAAAACAGAGTTTGGACAGAGAAAATGAAGTTGCACTATTATGGAGGGAAGTTTCTTGTGCAGTTTGATTCCTCATAAGGTAATGTGCTTGTAGTTCCTTGCAGCTTAGAAGGTATGTCCCTAAATACTTAAAAATCATTGAAATCAGATCAGGGACACAGCTGAGCAGCAACAACATCTTCTTGAACATCCTGAGCAGTAGACTCCTGCCAATTCCATACTGATTTCAAGCACAAGCTGAAGGTATATTGTCTTCCTCCAGGCTATGCTTTTGCTTCTCCTGTGAACAAGCTCTGTAATCTACCAGGAGAGAAGGCTATCTTGAAGGATAAATAAATAATCAATTATTTATGTTTCTAAAAGCATTCAGCTGTGCTCTTACTGCTGTGTAACCATTTAAAAGTATGTATTCAGCAGAGAAATTCCAGTCTGGGAATCCAGTGTGTGTGATTTAATCAGCACCCTCAAGATTCACAGGAAGATGAGTCTCCTCCTGGCTGTCAGCATCCAAACCTGGCCTCTCCCGGCAGAGCAGAGGCAGCTACAGGGATAGCAGGGGCTGGCTGACCACACAACTGCCAAAATTAATGTCTCTCAGTCAAGACATATAAACTTTGATGAATCCCATTGTCATTAGCAGGAACAAAGCAACAAACACTTCCTGAGAAGAGAAGCCAAGAGGGAGCCAAGAGCCTCACCAGCGCGTAGTGTATCTCATCTGACAGTGCAACTTTGGTAGCAGCCTCAGGACTCTGGATAAAAATATAAATAGAAAAAATAATGAAGTCATTTGCCTACACGGTACAGGAGTGTTCCTTGTTATTGGGGTTTGAAATAGTATCACAGGCTCTTCTTGGAGCCTGCAGTGGGCTGGTTATCGGGGTTCAAAACAGCATCCCAGTTTCCTGCTGAAGTCTGTGGTGGGTTTAACTGTTTTCACTAAAGGCATATTCCAAAGGATGTGCATGTAAAGGCAACCTGAGAGGTGAGACACTGACCTAAGCATCGGCTTTTAGGTTTCGGGATTAAGCAACCCTTAATTTGCATTTCAAATTCCTCCATTTTCTGCACCTTTCTAACATCACATATCTTCAGGACAGCTGAGGTCCTGTCTGTTGCCAAAATGCTGCCTCTCAAATCCTAAGCCTTCTTATTTGTGGAGTTTACGTGTTGAAGGTACATTCTATTAGAGTCACCATTCCCATAGCAATTACAGTTGCCTGAGAAATTTCTAAAAATATGCTTTTATTATCAATGTACCTTCCCTGAGAACAGTGTTTATTCTAGGGGGAAAGGAGTGGGTGTACCCTAAGCTTCCTGTTGCCGCCACTTGTATCATCCTTGTTCCTCTTAGGATGAGAGACACTCATTAGTAATAGAACAGAGGAGATGGCAACCACACGCTCACACAGAGCAGGTAAGAATCTGGAGATGACAAAAGCAAGGAAATGCAGGGGCAATACTGTTACTTCATTCTTAGACTGTATCATTTATAGTTAATGTGCTGTGCTGCGCTGCCAGCATTACAGGATTCTGTTATCTGAGAAAGCATAGAAAAGTACTTTGCTGTCTACACGCAGAATTTAGCCATGTGTAAGTCTTTTTGCCCTTAACATTTGCACATACCAAGCCAGGATACGTGCTCATGGCTTGGGATGTCCAGGAACCAGCTGGAAGACAGCAGTTTCCTCTCTCCTGGTTCCAGGCCTGCTGATCCTGAGACTGATCCTGTGGTTTCTCCTCTGGTCATTCACTGGCCTGTCCTTGGCAGGGCTGTCTGTAGACAGGTCATAAGAAGTGTGCAATTCTTCATCACCCAAAGATGAGAAAGGTGTATTTTTGTCCTTCCGTGGACACTTTCATTTTCACCTTGCTCTGCGAATTATTGTCACTTTTCAGCAGCCACCTACTTTTATGTTACATAAAGGGCAGGGAGGGATGGGGCCTGACCTCCCAACACACCTGAGGTGACTGGGCACTCCCAGAAGGTCCAGAAGCCATGGCTGAGGCTGTGCACAATGGGCCAGAGCAGGAGGAAGCCAGCAGCTCCCATCCGGTGGCACGACCAACGCTGTCGCTGTCGCTGCCTTTCCCATCCCTCCTTCTGCAGGGAGCCGTTTGCATAAATTCCTTGCAGATCAGGGAGAAAATTGATCCCCTACTTTTCAGCTCCCTTCTTTTACTGGTTGTCACAACCTTAACAGTACTTGACATCAATGGGAGTTACATTGTGGACTGGGGGCAGTGTTTGGCCCTTAAGCGTAGTTTTTGCATGTTAATACATTAGCAACTGATGTCTTATTTGTTCAGTAACTGACAGAATAATGTACAGAGAGCACGTAAGTATGAAAGGGGGCTAGTTAGGTAATGTTGAGCAGAACATCTTCAAGACAACAGTGCAACCACTGTATTTCAAATGTCAGGCTAATTATTATCAACATTTAAATGTTAGCGTGGGCCATTTTTAATGGTGGAATTTTTCTCAGCAGGTACCACTTAGGGGAGAAAATGTCACATGTAGTTCTGGCATTGCATTGTTGTTCAAAAAAAAAAAAGGAAGGTACATAAAACAAGGAAAGTCTTCATAGAGACAGCAAAAAGAACATCTTGTTTGCTTAAATGTAAAAATAATCTGTCTGATGATAGTATTTGGGGTATCATTTGTTTTAAGGAGGCAT
>NC_080600.1:40650922-40675922 GCF_027887145.1 Ammospiza caudacuta | reverse complement strand
CTGGGAGGCTGCAATAAAAATATCAGATGTGAGGCTGGCTCAGCAGATCAATTATCATAATTGACAACATTTTATTAATACATATTGAACTCCTAAATGTTTTGGACGCAAGATAACCCCGTGAAAATGATCCTCAGAGAGGCAGAATGCCAGATCTGGGAAAAGAATCAAGGCTGGCTTGTCTGCTGTACAGTTTAAACAAATATTTTTCATCTGGTCTGCATATTCTATGCTTTTGTACAAATTTAGCATCTGTTTGTACCTGCATATTTTAACTTAAGAGCTTTCATTAATTTTTTTTCTCTTTTTTTGAGCTTCAAAGCCATAAACATGTATATTTATACCACAGTATTGTACGCTGGTTGTAAAGCTCTGAATTAAGTCATTCTGTGCTTTAGTTTTGATTAGAATGATACAATTAGAACCTGTTATTCTACCAACTAATTACTTGTAGAGTGTGACATCTGAAGAATACTACAAGATTACAATTTTAGGAATGAACTGAGAATGTGCTCTGTTTATATTATTCCCCTATCTTCAGTCAAATCATTGTCATGGAAATGGATTAATACTGGGCCAGTCTCTGTCCTCATCAAAATCTTTCTCACCAAAAAAAAAAGAAAAGAAAAAAGAAGAAAAAGAAGAGCAATAAGAATTTTAATGCTTCATGTATCAATAACATTTTAATAGCATGCTTTGATCTTCTTGCCAGTCTATCACTTGATTGGCCGAGCAGCATCCATCTTCCTGAATCATCATCGACTGGTGTTTGTTTCTGGGAAATTCTCTCCTTTTTTAAAATTTATTTGGTCATTGTTGAACCCCTTCTGGGTGCCTTGTGCCATTTCATTTCTTGCAAGTGCATCTCAGTGAATGATTAAAGGGGATTTTTTTTTTCCACTTAAATCTCAAATACTAAATTCTCTCACTTAAAAAGAAAAGCAAAGGGAGAGGCTGTGTGTTTGTGCATGTCTTCAGATAGGGAAAGGCTGGCATTTAAAAGTTGAAAAGGCAAGAAAGAAATGCTCTGTATCATTTTTTTTTTTTGTGAAAACCTTTTGGAAGGTTAAATCCTAAAAGGGCTGCATGTGTGAATACCTGTTGCACGTGAACTAACAAATTAGCAGCAAGAAACCAAGTTTGACTGGCAGTGCCAGGCAGGCTGAAACATCCAGGAAAATTGTTCTCCCCAGTGATGGAGCCTCTTCTAAAAGCTATTTTATCCACTCTAAACCCCCAGGTTCATGAAAAGTAAACCAATCCATAAAAATAAATCATAAATAATTTTACACATGCCATGCTCATTTGCATGTGAATTAACCCAATTTATGGTCATAGAGACAGACTTTGTCAGTGCACAGAAGATGCAAACAAGTAGTAGTGACAGAAGAGAATTTCCTACATTTGAAGATCTGTCACATTTCTGCACCACTCAATATTAAGACTTGCTGTGCCTCAAACGAGGTTAAAATGACAGCGACAGCTCAGATCAGTGTGGTAATAGATAGATAGAGAGGGAGATACAAGAAGTTGTTACATTTTCCTTCTGCATTTGCATTTTCTTCCAGGTATAGATCTCACAGTGTCTGTTAACTGATTATTTCTTTAAATAAGTAGGGAAACAAAAAGAAGAAGAAAAAAAATCCCTTTTTCTCACCCGACTGCTTATTAGATTTGATATTGGGAAAAGCCCTTGGTTTACTCTGAACAAATAGCTCTGTTTTCCACCGCTCTCTGCCGTGTTTAAAGTAAATAAGTTCTGGTCCCTGCAGCCCTGCTGAACTCATTCTCTCCCCAGAACAAAGCCATTGTGTAGGGGTCCACAAGAGCCCTTTTCTCTCCTTCCCCGAGCGGGATCTCCCCAGCTTTGTGAGCCATCCTCCACCCTGCCTGTGTGCTAAAAGTGTGCATGCTTTGCTCCACAGAAGAAATGAAGGAAGATTATGACACTATGGGGCCTGAAGCCACAATTCAGACCACTGGAAACAATGGTACAGGTAAGGCCTTGCATGGAGTGAGCATCACTTTTATTTGGGTTCACTTAGAGATAGCTGTGCATGAGGAGCGGGAGGGACAAAACGCTCTGTTTCTTGTTTTCAGTTAAAAAGTTGGAAAATAATGATGTAATTCTCCTGGTTTTTAATTCTCCCTCCCAAACTGATAATGAGAGTGCAGTGGCAAATCCATGCAGTGAAGAGTCCTTGCTACCCCTCCTGTGTAGCACAATATTTTAGCCCAACTCCTTGTAGCTGCATCCTTGGGAGTTATTCTCAGCAGTGTGAGGAGATGTTTTCCCAGGCAGGGTGAACCTTGGGTAGTTTAAATTAGCTGGGCCAAGAAACAGAGGCCTTCCAATAAGACTGTATCAAGAGCTTGATGATGAGAATGGGGTGCACCCTCCTTGGCAGCCCCAGATTTGAGCTGCTTCAGAGACTGAAAACATCTTTTCAGCAAGACACTCATAAACCCCTTACATAGATCCACAGACACACACACTTTAAATGCATATTTATGAGATTATAATGTTCCTGGCTAATCATTTGTTGGGGGGTTTTTTTCTCACTTTTAGCATCTCTTTCTTTCCACTCTTCTTAGAAATCAATACATTTGGTGACACAAGAAGTGTGACAGAGATATTTAGCAGGCATCGCCTCTGAGCCATCTCTCTTTTTCTGTAGCAGAGCAAACCAGCAAAAGGTTCCTGTTGCTATTTTCTAATCCAAATGAATTCAGGGATTTACCATGTTCTTTCCAAAGATCCCACTCTCACATCCCCCATCCTCAGCACAGCTGAATGCCATACATCACCCAGTATTTCTTCTGCATTTTGTCACAATTTGAGATGGTGCAGATAGATTTACACAGCTAAAAGGAAGAGTTTTCTAGTGCAAGTACATTTCTATCCATTCCATTATGAGTTTTAGTTCATAGGTAATACTCTCCACAAATATTACTGTAAAAGGTGGTACCAAAGTCTCACAAGGATTTTATTACTCACACTTTCCTGATGTTGGTAACACCCACATAAAACCCCAGTGCTCTTATTAAGCAACACAAGAAATTTACTTTATCATTCTTGAGGGGGAAAATAATAGGAAAATAAAACCGTATCACTGCTTTCTTCATCCATTAGATTTATTATGCATGAAAGGAGGGTGGCACCGAGGCGCAGTTCATCATTACGTATGTACTTAATGATGTTGCTGTGCAGAACTGGATACATATGTATCTCAAAAGCTGATTTTATTTCCAAGAGGCTGCAATAAAGTGACAAATTGTGCTTAGCGCTTGGAGAAACAGGATTTTAAAAGACATCTGATTCGGAAACAAGGTTTGATGGTTATCTGAATTACCATTAGCAGAGCCTTTGAGGTCCCCTATCAGTCCGTGTGACTTCCTTTGCACTTATTTTCCTTGCCATAACAGGCCTTGACTCTTTCATGCTTGCAATGTTGTCGGCTTGAAGGGGAAGACTTCATGTTCTCTTAGTCCCTTCCCATCCAGTATCTGATGTCCTTGTCTTGCAGCTCATCATTGGCCTCACGAAATCACTCTGGGGGTGCCATCGAGCCCCTCTGCCAGCTGTGAATGGGGTCCATGGGGTGTCCTGTCCCTAGTGGAACCAGTTTTCCATGGAAAAAATAAGGGTTACCCCTGCCCAGCTTGATGCCCTGCAAACTCACGGCCTTTGCATTTAGGTGGTCTGCATTTAAAATGCAAAAGCTTCTCTGTGAGTTGTTCCTATCAATTCCTTTCCCAAATGTCCTGTGCAAGTCCTAGGCTCCTCTTTGCTCAGGCTAGGATGGAGGCTTGCTCAAATAACCACCACATGTCACTCTGACAGTGTTTAATTCAAGCCTTTTGTCACTTTTTGAGGTGTTCAGAGCCTCTTTCAGTGGGGCCTGAAGCCTTGTGAGGTTGGGTAGAACATGTTTCTTTAGTTGCTGCAATTTCCATAGACTCTTAAGAGCAACGTCAGATTATTTAGGCATAATAAATGCTCTTATAAATTAAATTCTTGTGCCAATCTTTTCGCCTTGAGAGGGAGATGCCAGGTGACTATGAGTACCTGTAATTTCCTTTATTAGAAGTAAAAGCTCCCCTTCATGCCCTCAACCCTTATTTGACAAGTAAAGGAAAGAAGTCAGTCCCTGAGCTGTTGGAGATGCTTCCTGGATAGTCTGGGAAGTGTTCAAAGTTTTCTTCTTCAGCTTCACTACAGGCTTTGGGCCTGTCTTGAGTGTTGGGCCTCAGTTTTCCCCTGCAGGTTATAGGGGATCTAATGCTGATGTTCAATAAAGGCTGAGACTCAGCCCAATGGAAACATACATCCAACCAGAAAATTTCTGTAGGTGCATACAATATCTGTGGTGCATCAAATTCTCTGCAAAATATTATTAGTAGAGAAAGAAAACTAAAAGAAAAGCTCTCCATTATTAAATTATTATGCTATTGTCAGAGTGGTCACTTCCTATAAGTACTTTAAGAGAAATCTTGTTATCCCTACATTAATCAGCTGCATTTTTATAATGAGCCATGGAGGCTTCATAGTGTAAAAGCAGAAGTGACATTAAGGTGAAAATTTAGGATTTTGGTCCTGCTAAAAGAATTTGTAAATATTTCTGAGGATTTCTGCAATAGGGACTTGCAATGTGATGTTTAGCAGAAGAGCTTTTTAAAAGGTGAATGAGGAAATTCTTATGGTTTATTTTATTCTACCTTTTATGGTTACTGCAACTGGGATGTTTGCAGAGAACAGATTAACAAAAATCCAAGCAAACAAACAGATAAATTTTCCTGGTTTTGATTAGCAACATCTGACAAAATTCAAGTAAAGATCTCTTAACATAATTTAAAGAAGGGAAAGAAAAGCTTTCAGGGGGAGGAAAACAGAACCAAAACTTGGCAGGTTGGAGGACAGGCCGTTTTCAGGCTGTAATCTGTGTGTACCAATGGGGGCCTCTCACTTCCTGGCTAATGAAGGCTGTGGTTTTATTAGCTTTGTTTGCGATTAAGGGCAGCTATCACCATCTCGCAGGACGAGTTCCCACACAAAATAACTGGTCTCCCAAGCTCCTTGGACCTCTCTCCTGCTTTATCTTGAAAGGTCCTAAATGCCTCCAAAGATAGCTTTCCTTAATGTGTTTTATTTTTATGTGACACAGCCACATCAGCTTTTGGAGCTGAAAATATTTCTGCTCTCCAGGCTCCAATAATTAATTTTAAAAAAAGGACTTCTTTGGTGAGGTCACCCACCATAGATCTCACAGGAGGGGATGTGCAGTGTGTGTGCAGTGTCAGCCCACAAGGAGTCTGGGAACATGGCTTTGTGTATGGAAAATAAATCAGGGCATGGAGGGGGGAAGCAAGTCTTCCACCCAGAAGCTGAGAGACAAACCTAATGGTTGTCAGATGGGTCTTTTTAGTACCTCTGGGTGAGCTTCCTGAAGCTGAATTTTCTGAATTGTCAGTAATGCTGGTGGTGAGAAACCAGACCCACACGGACACCCTTGACTATTTGTGTTAATCTGCAGCTTTGCAGCACTGGTTGTATTGTTTCAGTGAAGGGTCTATCAGCTTTTCCACTAAATCCCCTTGTTTTTAGGGGTTTATAATGTAGACGTAAACATTTGCTTTAGCTCCTGGATTGCATGTACAGACATACAAGCTAAATAATCCTGAGAATTAGGAAGCCAAGGCTGGTAATATCGCAGCAGTACTCCACAGCCTGTTGGATCAGCCTCCAGATAGACTTGGGGGCATGAAGGAAGAACCTCATTTTGATTTGAGTTGGGGATGGAAGCTCCTAATATTAACTCTAGGCCTTGCTTGGTAGATTGAATCCTAATCCTATAAATGCAGTTGCAAACTCCAACTACTTTACCTGGGGGACACATGGGACCATCCCATGGAGCCATCCCATTTCTCCTCTCTGGAGAAAAACTCCCTCTCCTTGCTTCACTTATTGGTTCATGGCCTAGATTTGGCAAAATTAAACTTGTTTTCCTTGGGTATATTGCTAAGAGAAGAGAAGGAGTGGAGCTTGGGTAGTGCTAAGCCAGAGGGTAGACCATCTTGTAACACCTGGAAGACCTAGGTATAACAGGGGAATGACAAGTTAGATTTACATCATAAAAAGTAAAGCCTCAGCTGTTTTTTTTTCTGATAAAAACAAGAAGTCCTACACCCTCTGTGATGCTCTTGTGCATAAGGCGTGCTCAGTAACCACCATTTTGTTATATTTCTCTCCCAGAACAACATGGAGGTAAACCACTCTGTCTTCTTGTCCACACACACACTCCCCTTCTCTAGAAGCTGCTTTATTTTGGTGTTGAAAGGGGAGAATTGTTTCTCATGCTAATAACAAATGGTAACTGGAGCTGCAGTAGGACCAAGAGGAACTCTGTGGTGGTGAAGCCATTCCCTACAAAACCACTGTGATAGGAACAGAAGTTTCCTTCCAAAACCAGGGTCCCATGCCCTGTGCCATTTGGTCACTGTCACTAAAATACTGCAGAACAGTTGAGAGGCTGCTCAGCTGGTATGAAAAATAGGGCATATTTGTCTCAGCCAGAGGATTTGATTTTATCGGCTAAAGGGATGAGGTTTACAGAGACGGATATCTACTTTTATCGGTGACGCCGAGATCAGAGCTTCAAATCAGGCACTGCAGGCTCCCACTTGTGCCCCAGTCAGAGGTCATGGCTTATTCTCACTGCCAGCACCACTGCCTTGCATTTTCATAGGAAACTGAGGCAAAGCCTTCACCCACTGCTAAACACCAAGGAGCTGGTTAGTCTCTCATTTCCAGTGGTTAAAACCATAACCCCCTTGATTTCCATGTGTTTACTCCATGTTGCTCCCTGGCTTCACTAACAGCAGAATTGTGCTGTTTAGTATTTTACTTTTACATGAACTCCAGAATAGTTCATGGTGTTTCCTCATTTTCTTATTTCATCTCAGAAATACATTAAAAATTTAATCAATCATAAGTTGTTCCTTTCATTTATGGTCAGTTAAAACCAAGTATCTTTAGTTCCCTGCCACCAACTGTGTCTCTCAAGACTTGTTAATAAACAAAGTAACACAATTCAGAGTAAGAAAATAATAATCTCCTATTTTTTCTTCCTTTCTAGTATAATTATATTATTATTTGTCTATAGTATCCCAGAGTTTTAAGGTCTTTCCTGTAAGCAGTGCTCATACTTGGAGAAGAAAAGCACAATTTTAGTAACAGGATGCTTTGTGGCTGAGATGTATTATGTTTCATGGACACTGCATGGATAATAAAAAATTGAGGTTACATTTAAAGAAAAGAAAGAAAACTCTTGTATGGACTGTCAAAGTGGTTTTGGGCTTGGTGATCCTGTAACGGTTTAAACCATGTGGGTCTATTGCAGAAATCAGGATGCAATAAGTTTTTAAATCAGCCCATTCTCTCATTATAAGTTAATTTTTCAGGGAGGAAAGAAAAAGCAGGAAGATATGAGCAACTTTCTTCTCGTGCCTGACAAAGAGCAGCCTGAGGAAAGACCTGTCTCAGAAAAGTTTGGTCTTTTACTACCTGCAATTGTCATCTCCCACATGGGGACTGTCTCGGGGTCTGTGAGATCCAGGGCCAGCTGAGCTCAGTCCTGTAGGTCTGAGCCAAAAGCTGTGGGACCCCCAGGAGCCCCGTGAATGTTGTTCAGGTTCCAGCAATGAAAGATTACCTGCATTACCCAAGCCTCATAAACTTCTCCTGCTGCCCTGTAGAGCCCCTCGTTCTTGTTAATTTAACTGCCTGCCCTCACTTCCACCCACACTGGTGGAAAGCCCACGTTAATTTTATTGGGAGCTTGAGCAAGGCTGATGGGAGCAAGGATCCAGCTGCAACCCCAGCCTTGTAGCTCCAGTACATCTGCTCAACCTCTAACACTGCTGACCAGCCCAGGCTCTCTGGGACGATACACTCAACCGCCCTTTCTTTTTCCCCCTCTCTTATTTTAGTGAAGAACGCAAATTGCACGTCGGACTTTGAGGAATATTTTGCCAAAAGGAAACTGGAGGAAGGAGATGGGCATGCAGTCAGCATAGCAGAGTACCTGCAGCGCAGCGACACAGCCATTATTTACCCTGAAGCCCCTGAGGAACTGTCTCGCCTTGGCACTCCAGAGGCCAATGGGCAAGAAGAAAATGGTGAGGCTGTAATTCATTTTTAGCCAGTATCCTGACCTCGTGCAGCTGTTGCAATTATAAATGCACTACATGCCTGGGTGTTTACCTTAAAAATTGAAGAACAGCTGCAGTGGCATGGAATTTCATGAGCAAAGATTGGGGCTGTAATTTCAGTGTATTGTGATTTTTTAGTCAGCACATTTGTATTATTTGGTGGGTGAACTGAAGAGCTGAATTTGAACGGGAGAAAGGCTGCTGCTCTGCTTGGGAGTTTGGGAAGTTTTAATAGAGTTTTAATGCAACAAAAGACAGAGTAGCCAGCCTATTGCTCTCCAATGCCTTGATAAATAATTGGAGAAGAGTCAGTAGGAAGGATTCCGTCAATGGCACAAGTAACATAATGAGCTGGGGCTGGAATGCAAATTGCCAATTGATCAGGAAAAGTATTTCTTAGTTTTCCAGCCAGCCAGGTCTGCGGGAGGAGTGATGCCCATAATTAATTTCCCGGCGGGGTCCAGCGCGGGCCCCGCGAGTCTGCCGTGGGCGTGCGCGGGTGCCGGTGCCTCCCGCCGCCGGGTGGAAGCGCCGTCCCTCCCTCCCGGGCAGCAGATTGCGGCGATTCCTCTCATACCATCCCGGGCAATCAGCCCATGAGCTGCCATTGATTTGCTGACCTTTTGGCCTGCCTCTCTCTTCCCCCCCTCCTCTTCCCCATGCCGGGGTGCAGACCTGCCACCTGGAACTCCAGATGCCTTCGCCCAACTGCTGACCTGCCCCTACTGCGACCGGGGCTACAAGCGCCTGACGTCCCTCAAGGAGCACATCAAGTACCGCCACGAGAAGAACGAGGAGAACTTCTCGTGCCCTCTCTGTAACTACACGTTTGCCTACCGCACCCAGCTCGAGCGGCATATGGTGACACACAAGCCAGGGACAGATCAGGTGGGGGGCTGGTTTTAAGTGATTTCTTTCTGTAATAACCCCTTAGAGAAACGATATTGCTTTGATTGGCAATCATTATTAATTTTTCATGGCATTTTGAAGATGCAGATCTTTTAATGGTAATAGCTTTAATTGAGGTCTAAATGATTTTTTGATGGTCTCTTCTAATATGATTTAATAGTCTTATGTTCACGATCGAATGAGTGTGTTAATTTCTAATTTAGAAATTTTATTTGCACTTTAACTTGACTTTAGTTTCGTTTTTATGTTCCTCAAAAAGTGAATGAAACTGTAGCATTTTAATTATACATTATTAAACATCTCAGCAATTTTAATTCCATTTTTCACTAGTTTTACTTTGCAGTGTTGCAAATAGGAGCTCCAAGACATACTAAAAGATCCACTAATATTTTTTCATTACTTTTTGAGTAACCTTTTCAATCACATGAAATTATGCGTATTTTGTGTAATCGTTTGTTAGACATAATTACACATTTTGAGAAGAACTCTTCCGACAGTACATATAGGCTATCATTGTGCCATCATTGTGGTGATTGTGCCACCAGAACTGGGCATTGCTCTCATTTGTATAGCCCCGCAGCGTATCTGCAATAAATCAAAGCCGTTTTTTCCTCGATGGGGTACATGTAATATTATATCAGTGCCACATTTAAGGAAATGCTGGTGTCTCAAACAGGTGACTGAGCTTCCCTAGTGCTCCTAGATGGGCTGGTGATAGACCTGCGCCACAAAATTCTTTATGCACTAGCTGAAAAACTGCTCCTATCTGAAGAATTACTTCTAAAAACCCATCTTAAGGAGGGCTGTAATGGAAACTCAAATGGCGTGGTTAAAAGTTGAATTAATACATGTGTGCATTGTGTCAAATTGTAAAGGCTTTATGCTGTATTTATTTTTCTTAAAAACCTGGAAATCACAATCTGCTGGATTTCTCTGGGTAGGTTTCTCTCAGCAGAAGGTAAATTCAGTTAGGCAAACACACATCTTCCTAATCACACGATTTTTGCAATTAGCATTTTTAAGAGAACCGTATCTTTTGCTTGATCTTAAATCAATATAAATGACTCCAGAGCGCTTTCTCCTTTCTTTCCTTCCCATGGCTTTTCCAGGAGACAAACACATTTTCCCATGTATATTTTTCCTAACCTGATCCACTGCAAGGTTCTTTCTTTATGCCTCGTATCATTAAAAACGCCAGGGGAGGGAACAAAACCCGCCTGGATATTTATCCAACGTAACTGCCTGAAATTTCACATGTGAGAGCGCGCTGGTACTGGCGCATTATGAATGGTAGCTTTGGTGTTGAAAAGTCCCCTCATTTGCTCATGGCATTTACAATTAGTAAATTAAAATGATTGTATCATATTAACAGTGGCACAACTAAAGTTTATAGTAGTCCTCGGAGGGCGATGGGGGGAGACAAAACAGCTGTTGCTGTTTGTTTATGCAACTCAGCAACATATGAGCGCGGGTCCCTCAATGGCGCGCGGCGGGCTGGGCTCTGCTTGATCTTTGAAGGTTGCTGCTGTTTGAACAAACCTCCCTGTGTCCCATGTAACACCATCTGTCTCGCCAGGAATGTGGGAAGAGGCAGCACACCCTCGCAGTTGTCATACCGTTTCGGCGCTGCCTTTTTTTTTTTTTTCCCCTTCCTTTTTTTTCCCCCTCCCTGCTCCTGCAAAAGGCTTTTGTGTCGTGGTTGCCTG
Organism: Ammospiza caudacuta; assembly: GCF_027887145.1. Classification (NCBI taxonomy): domain Eukaryota; kingdom Metazoa; phylum Chordata; class Aves; order Passeriformes; family Passerellidae; genus Ammospiza; species Ammospiza caudacuta. Next base: position 40,665,096 of record NC_080600.1, on the reverse strand, counting down.
CAAAAGGCTGACCTCCTACCTTGAGCATCCAGAGTGGCTACATGATTATCAAGATAATTATTATTTTTTAATTAATTTTTTTTTTCCTCTCCAAATTCAAAGTCACGGGGCTTTCCTTGCTTGTTGCAAAAAGGTCAGCTTCCTTTGATTATATCTCTACACCCCTTTTAACTTTCAACTTTCCCTTGCCCCTCAGAAGAGCACCAGGGAAAAACATGGCATGAAAGGTAGCTCAAGACCTTCCTGCTGTTCTGTGATTTTAAAAAGCATTTCCAGCAGCAGCTTATGCTGAAGATGCAGTCTCTCCTGCTTGATAATGAATTAAATCTTACACGAAATGCCACTAACAACAGTGTTTCTCTCTTTCCTCCACATGCAGTAAACAGAATTTTTAAACAAGCTGAGTCCCACATGTTCAGAATCTGCTAGGAATATTAAGAGCCACAAATCTTCTTATAAAACTGTTTCTCTCATCGTGAGATACCTTAAAGCAACACATTTCTGATGAGAGACTTAGGAAATAATTCCAAAGCAAATATCGAATGCTCATGTGAAAGTACTTTCTCATTTGTTTCAGTTTACTGCCAACATTTTGATTTTTATTGCAATGCTGATGAGACAAATAAATGTACATGCAGACCTTTTGGTCCGCTTGACGAATTCAGAGTCACATTAATTTAATTTTTGTTTTTTGAGCTTGAAATTCATGGCTTCTCTTGCATAAAATTCATGTTGGTATCTCTTTTGTTTTCTTCTTTTCCTCCCAGCACCAAATGCTGACCCAAGGAGCAGGCAATCGCAAGTTCAAATGCACTGAGTGTGGCAAGGCCTTCAAATATAAACACCATCTGAAGGAACACCTGCGAATTCACAGTGGTGAGTAGCGGAGGTGCTGGTGTGCTCATTTGCATTTTGTTTAATTAGCTGAGTTTTAAAGACTGCTTAAAATTTACACAGTTCTGCTTCTGGCTTCTTGGAGCTACCAAGGTATTTCATAAGTGATATCTGAGTCATCCTCATTTATCATGCTGTTAATACCACGGTCTTGCTAAAAGATTTGGAAATAGTAAAGCTTCCTGCAAATAATATAGATTGTTTGGCAGTTTGAGTTCAGAAGCGTTCATTCATTGCTGTGCAGCGGGAGCCTGAACAGTCCATTATATTTTCCAAAATAAAAAGTCCCCCTGAGTGAAATACAACTCATATTCTCAGATAACAAGAAACTGCCAAGCCTCTCAGATTGAATGACTTGGGCATTTTGGCTCTCCTACTTGATGCAGAATTGAGCACACAAAATGTCACCAGGCTCAGCCCAGGCACAAACTGACGTGGAAATTCTAACATCAGGACTCAGTTTCTCATACTGGTGCTCATACCCGGTAAAAATTCCATTCTGGGGGAGAAAAAAATATAAAAGAAGCAAATCAAATTTGAACAGTCTAAATTTAATTTGACTCTCTTCCCTACAGGGTGCTTACCTGTGATTTGCCTTGGTCAGTCTGGAGCCAATCTCACACTTTAATGGCTTTTGCCAGTTGGAGATCCTGGGCCCAAACTGACCTCAAAACCTGTAGAAAGAGGAGGGTAAAGCAGTGGTGGTGTGTGGCCATGTTCAGAGAATTAATATTTCCTTCACTAGTAATCATTGGACGATCAGTTAGATACCAAATGCAACCTCTCACTATTATAGCAGCAAGAATGATAATTAACATTTGGTTCTAATTATCATTTTAGGTGAAAAACCATATGAGTGTCCAAACTGCAAGAAGCGTTTCTCCCATTCTGGCTCCTACAGTTCGCACATCAGCAGCAAGAAGTGTATTGGTTTGATCTCTGTAAATGGCAGAATGAGAAACAATATCAAGACGGGTTCTTCTCCTAATTCTGTATCTTCCTCTCCTACTAATTCAGCCATCACACAGCTGAGAAACAAGCTGGAGAATGGCAAACCACTTAGTATGTCTGAGCAAACAGGCCTACTGAAAATTAAAACAGAACCACTAGATTTCAATGAGTACAAGGTTCTTATGGCCTCACATGGGTTTAGTGCAACTAGTCCTTTTATGAATGGTGGACTTGGAGCAACCAGCCCCTTAGGAGTTCACGCGTCTGCTCAAAGTCCAATGCAGCACTTAGGTGTAGGGATGGAAGCACCGTTGCTCGGGTTTCCTGCGGTAGGCAGCAATTTAAGCGAGGTGCAGAAGGTCCTACAGATTGTGGACAACACGGTTTCCAGGCAGAAAATGGACTGCAAGGCTGAAGAGATCTCCAAGTTGAAGGTTTACCACATGAAGGATTCATGCTCTCAAGCTGAGGAACAAGGAGTTACCTCCCCCAATATTCCCCCCGTGGGTCTTCCAGTAGTAAGTCATAATGGTGCCACTAAAAGTATTATTGACTATACATTAGAGAAAGTCAATGAAGCCAAAGCTTGCCTCCAGAGCTTGACCACAGACTCGAGGAGGCAGCTCAATAACATTAAAAAAGAGAAGCTGCGAACCCTAATAGACCTGGTAACTGAAGACAAGATGATAGAGAACCACAATGTATCCACTCCATTTTCATGCCAGTTCTGTAAAGAAAGCTTTCCTGGTCCCATTCCGTTGCATCAGCATGAGCGTTACCTGTGTAAAATGAACGAAGAAATCAAGGCAGTCCTTCAGCCTCATGAGAACATGGTTCCCAACAAACCTGGAGTGTTTGATAAGCAAGCCCTCTTGCTGTCATCAGTACTTTCTGAGAAAGGAATGACTAGCCCCATCAACCCATACAAGGACCACATGTCTGTACTTAAAGCATATTATGCTATGAATATGGAGCCCAACTCTGATGAACTACTGAAAATTTCCATTGCTGTTGGCCTTCCTCAGGAATTTGTGAAGGAATGGTTTGAACAAAGAAAAGTCTACCAGTATTCAAGTTCCAGGTCACCATCACTGGAAAGGGCCGGTGCCAAGGTGGCGCTGGCTGCCACCAACAACACTCCCACTAAAGACTCTTTGTCAGCCAGATCTCCAATAAAGCCTGTGGACTCTATAACTTCACCATCTATAGCTGAACTCCATAACAGTGTTACTAATTGTGATACTCCTCTCAGGCTAACAAAACCTCCTCATTTTACCAATATTAAGCCAGTTGATAAATTGGACCACTCTAGGAGCAATACTCCTTCTCCTTTAAATCTTTCTTCCACATCTTCTAAAAACTCCCACAGTAGTTCTTACACTCCAAACAGTTTCTCTTCTGAGGAGCTTCAGGCTGAGCCATTGGACTTGTCTTTACCAAAACAAATGAAGGAACCCAAAAGTATTATAGCCACAAAGAACAAAACAAAAGCTAATAGTGTAAGTTTAGAACACAACAGTGTTTCTTCATCATCTGAAAACTCAGATGAGCCGCTGAACTTGACTTTTATCAAGAAGGAGTTTTCTAATTCAAATAATCTGGATAAAAGCACTAACCCAGTATTTGGTATGAACCCATTTAGTGCCAAACCTTTATACACAACACTTCCACCACAGAGCGCATTTCCCCCAGCCACTTTTATGCCACCAGTTCAGACCAGTATTCCTGGGCTGCGACCATACCCAGGACTAGATCAGATGAGCTTCCTACCACATATGGCCTATACCTACCCAACTGGAGCAGCTACTTTTGCCGATATGCAGCAAAGGAGAAAGTACCAGCGGAAACAAGGATTTCAGGTAAATGGTTTCAACTGTTTTCTGCTTTGAAAGGCTAGAATTTAGTATTTTGTGATGTGTCCTCTTAGAGAGGAAAAAGCCCAAAGCTATAATCAACGTTTCCAACAAAATTAGCAGAGTTTATTTAAGTCTGAATTTGTAAAGACACGGTGCAATAGGAAAATAAACTGCAGTTAACTTCAGAGTACCTCTACTTGGATTCAGGAGTAGTACCAATTACTTTGAACAGGCATAATGATCTTTGTTCTGTTAAGAGTTCAGCCATTTCTTATTAGATTTGTATAGCAATATAGTAATAATATTGATGATGTCCATAAAAAGTTGTATCCTAGAGAAAAAAAAGAAAGAAATTTTGTAGGGAAACTTATCTCTCCAAGGCATAACTACATTTCATCACAGAGAAAAGGAGCAGTGGGAGACCCCTTTGGAGTCACCTCCACACTCAGGCACAAAGTTGAATGCCTCTAAGCAGATGTCCATAGACCCTCATAGATACTATAAACCATTGAAAGAGATTCCTTCCTTATATTTTTGGGGGATTGTTCACCCACTATTCATGAGAAAGTTGTCCTCTTCTCATGAATGTCAGAGGGATGAGAAATGTTGACCCATAGCTCCTTCCTTTGGGCCACCCACTAGTCTCCCAGACTCTTAGTCCTCTAATCCTGCCAGTCATCTGGAACAGCTTTGAAAAAACTCCAGAGATTAAATTAAATTATTTGGAGAGGTAGCAGCCAGGGCTGTTATTTACAGACAAAGTCTTTCCCTGGACATGTAATCTGGGTCAGCACTTCTTCGTGCCCAGGTACAACCCTTAATTCTTCTCCAGAGTCAACACAGGTGTAGCAAATGATTTTGTCCCTTGCATGCCTGCAGTGAAGAGCAGCTCCACATAAGTCTGGTACTTTTATAGTCTTTTGCTGGGTGTATTCAGCTATAATGTACAGAGTTTAGTTAAATGAGATTAACTGATTAGAGATTAATAATTTTTTCTTACATTTGCGCCTGTTCCCCCATGTCCTATTACCGTCCATTAGTAATTTTACTGACTAGTAAATGTTTTATAGTTTCAAATGTGAAAATCAGGTATGGTTTTACATTACAGACTGTAATCCCTCTTTGCACAATAGGAGCATAAATAGCACTGCACCTCCATAACAGCTGTTCCACTATTCCAATTTACAGTACATCTGCCCTCTTTGTAAATGTATTTAAGCCTATTTAATCTTCTCTAATATTAATTAGTGCAAACCTAGTCTAAGAAAACTGAACTGTGTGATAGCAAATGGAAATGTATGTTATCATGCAAGTTTGCACTCTCTTTGGATCGAGACAAAATAAATATCAAGAAATTTAATAATTTACTGATCCACATTCATTATTGCTTAATGCTGAAGGCTGTTTTAACATAGATAGAACATTGATAAAAAGTGTTATTAATATTCCCTATTTCAAATTACAAAATTAAATATAAAAATATAGCTTGAGGCCTTTAGTCGGGAGACATACATTTAAATGGATTGCATAATAATAACATTTGTACCTAAATATAAAATTCAATTAAAACCTTTCTACAGATACAGAATACACCCAAGTTTTGGAATTTTGAAAGGAATGATCCCTTAGCTGTTGCTTACATTTACCTCTGTAAAATAACACAATACCTTTTGCTGGCCACAAAGAGCCTCCCCTTCACACTTTCTTGGAAATATTTAGTGCTGATGTGGTAAATACTGTTGGTTTGTGCAAACCACATTACTGCAGAGTGCTCAAAGACAGAAAGTTGGTTTGAGGCATGGAAGTAGAAGGCTCCTCATTATTTCCATACTTTCCACCAGCTGTACTTTCATTATTCATATTCCTAAGCTAAGAGGGACCACCAAGGAATGATTGCAACTTGCCAGGGGTGGTTGGCGGGCAGGGTTGGTGGCGGGAGCGGCTTTTGCTGACGAGTGGCTCCCTCACAGGGAGAATTGCTTGATGGAACCCCAGACTACATGTCCGGCCTCGACGACATGACGGACTCCGACTCCTGTCTGTCCCGAAAGAAGATCAAGAAGACAGAAAGTGGCATGTACGCGTGTGACTTATGTGACAAGACATTCCAGAAGAGCAGTTCCCTGCTGCGACATAAATACGAGCACACAGGTAGGGCACGCCAAAGGCAGGGTTGAGGGTCATGCTTTGTTCGTCACAGTCTTTCATGAGTACATTTGTGCAGTGCTGAGGCTTTCAAAAAATCATTTTTCTCTGTTCTGGCTTATTTTTTAATTTTTTCTTGATGGTTGTTATGTGGTTAAGGACAGTTGGGTGTGATGGGGTAAATTGGTAAGTGTTGTGGCAATCATCTCCCTCTATCAAAGTGACCCAAAGCACTCAGAAACAATTGCAACTTGGTCAACAAAAAATCTGGCATGGGAAGGAAGAGTGACAGTGTATTTCTTGTTTCTTAGACACTATCTGACCCTGCTCCATTTAATCCAATAGGAAAAGGGCCACTGACGTTAGCAGCATGAGAGCTGGCTCTGGCCAAGTTATCTGAAAGTCAACAGCTCAGGGGGTTTCCTCTCGCAGTGATTTTGCACACCAGCAGCACAAATAGGTTGCAGTTCACTTTTTCACTTCCCAGTTAATGCCCAGGGAAGGTTCCCTTCTTTCCTGAGTAGGAAGTGATTTTTGTCTAGTTCAAGGAAGCTTGCCAAAGCTCACCACGCACTGTCAGCTTAAAAAATGCTTTGGTTTGAAAAAGACCTTCTATCACACCTATGCTGGCCATGGTTCCCGTTACAAACAGTGCTCCCTTCCCTCTGTCAGCCAGGACAGAGCTCTCTGAGGGCCACACATTGGCTCAGCATGTTTCAGTTAGGGGAAAATGGGACCGGAGCTTCCCAAATAATAGAGATATCAAGTTATGTTGGACAAAGGGAATGTGAATTATCATCTGAATTATTGTGCAGCAGGACATAAACCAAACTCCAACTTCCTAGAGTTAGAAAAAGTTTACTCAGGAGGAAACTTGCCTTAACTTTGAAAGCTGAGTCTCGCTTCAGGAAATGAAGCAAGTCACATCATCCTTCAATCTCACCATGTGAGGGTAAAAACCTTATACCTCTCTATTAATACATCTTCCAGGCCCCACATAACCCTTTGGCTTTTCACAGATGAAAAATTTACAATTCTGAAGTGGACGGTGCCTTTTAAACAAAATCCTTTACTTTGTTATTTTTCCTTCTTATACTTTTCTTCCAAATTTTAAGCTAATCCCACAATGGAAAATACAAAAGGAAGTTAAAATACACGTGGGATTAGGAAAGAAAATTAAAAGCAACATTTTGGACTGGATCAGCCAGTTCATTGGCAGAATGTGCTTCCCACTACATTATTCAGATCAAATTGTTTATTCAGTAGAAGGAGCTTTGAAGGCTTTACGTCCCTGCACCTTTCCTCTCCTGAATGATTTTATTACAGCCATCTGCAAACATTATGGTTTACTACACTACTACTGTAAAGCTCTTATGTTAGAACTGGCCTTCATATATATCAGGATCTGGACATATGGTTGAATCCCATAAAGTTGGTAGTCCATAAGGTCGACAGACATATGGTTGAAAGGCTGAAAATTTGACAAGCTGAAATGTGTGCAATCACCTTGATTTGCAAAATAAACTGCATTTGTAATAGCAAAAATATGTTATGGTCTTGAAGTAGCATGGGAACCTACTGCCTAGAAAAATGCCACACAGCTGCAACGTGGGGACTCCTCTCCTGCCTCTTTCCTTTGTCCCTTTTTGCTTCTCAACTTCACGTCCATCAATTTTATGGGACTCAGCCTTATGATCCAGAACATGTATAGGGTGTCAGATTTAATACGTTAGAGCTGCAGCACACCATCAGGCTGGAGCCTGGCATTTAGGGACAGGAAGGATGGTCTTGTGGCAGAGGCACAGGCACTGAGAGCATTGCACTCTCCCCTGCCTCACCACAGACTTCCTCAGTGAATTGCAGCAAATTGCTTCAGCTTTCTCTCACCTTCGCCCATCTTTGAACCATGGGGAAATGATACCAGCCCGCCTCTCTGGCGTGTTGTAAACATTAATTCATGATATCCTGTGATGGAGCTCGCTGGATAAAGAGGGAAGTACTGTTATCAGGGAAGTGTTTTATGGAGCCTCAGTGCATCACGTTAGTGTTTGAGTGGGTGGGAGTTCTGGAGGGCTTGGCTGGGCCAGCCCCAGCACCTCATGCACAGCCTTCAGGAGGCACACTGCACTGGCACTCTGGCTGATGGCTCAGGTGCCCCTTAAGTGAATTTCAAATTAATTTGATAGTTTCTGGCAGAGTTTGTAATTGCATTAATAACATAGGTGTGAAACTGCAGTCCATGTTCAGTGGAAGGAACCGAATTGAAAGTAACACCCTCTTCTGCCTTCGGGGTCATTGTAAGAGCAGGCCCAGGTTTTTCAACCAACTTTTTGAAACCTAAAAATGAGAAAAAAAGCCTTTTTTTTTTTCTGAGGGTGTTGCTGTTGTCTGAGCAGCTGTTCATGACCTGTTGTAGCTTCATTAAAAACTTGTTTTAGGAGGAATTGGAACGTTTTCTGTCTTTCCTGGAGAAGCACAAATTAATGGATGTTGTTAGTAACAATCTCCTTTTTTCTGTGTAAAAAGAATATATGTGTTTTATTAAAACTTTAGGACAATCAGTTTTTATTTGTCACCCCTTCTCAAGATCTGTGTATCTATTGCAGCTAGTGATAGAACAAGGGTTAAAAGAGTCAGACAGAAACCCCTAAAAATTTATCACTGAGAAATCATTTGAGGCAAAACATTGACAAGTAAAACTGCATAAGCTGTTTGAATCATTGTTAATCAAGTGTTGTAAAGGAGAAAACAGGAATTTAGGCATTGAAGTGGAGTTGAGTTTCTGTGCCAGGGCAAGAGGAATAGGGTTTGGCCAGTTCTTTTTGTCAACCCAAGAACTTTTGGTAGGACCATGCAGCCAGCCATAGGACAAAGAGCTCTCTGATTACCTCTGTACACCATGCCTGCCACAGCTGGAGCACAGTAGAAAAAGGGCCACAAATTTCACAATCCATAGTTTTTAATTTGTGCAGTATTGGTGGTATTCTGTAATAGCTTTCAGCTTCATGGGGAGAAGGAAAATTTCTTGTGTTACTGCAATGAGTGAATTGCATTGGTTCTGGCTCATCTGAAATTTAGTGTAGAGGCCAGTGTTCGTTGCAGAACCAAATTCTGACAATTTAATTTTGGGATGCCATTGAATTTTGAGAGAAGTTACGTGTTCCTCTTAGAGTCTGAGCTTCAAAAGGTCCTGTTTGCTAAAGACAGGGGATGCAGGGCTGTAATTAGGGTGCAGAGCATGGCAGGTAGCACAGGCATTCAGTGCTCACATGGTTTTCCTGTGGAATCTTACAGACCCATCCTAATTTGGACAGGCTGAAATTAGTTGAGCCAATATGGGATGTGTCTAATCTCAGATTTTTCCAAGCTGCTTAGCACAAGGTTCAAGACACTTTCCTTATGAAAGGCGAAGAAGGTGGTTGCCTTCACGGCAAAGCATGGGCGCTTTGGCGAGCAAAAATTTCTTGGTGCTGCTGATAAGGAGGGAACCCAGGAGTGGGTGAGTGAGCAGGGGAGCAAACAGAAAAATGGAGCATCTAGAAATACAGAAATATCCTGGCTCCTGGTCCAGTGGTGGAGGAGTAAAGTGAAGGTTAATGTTTGCTCTGCCCTCGTCAACGCCCGTGTCTGCCACACACCAGCTTTGTTGTAGCTTCACAGGGGAACTCTCAGCGTGCCTGCTCTGCAACAAAAGCTGGAAACAGTTTTTCAGAATCCTACCTAGAAATTTAAAATCCTTTCATTGTTGTTCTATATTACATCATATTCTATTTTATTACTTGTGTGGGCTGTCGAGGGCCTCATAGCTGTGCTAGGGCTTTCATCCTTTCCTTTTCCACTGTATATTTTATTAAGACCTCTTTTTTATTTTTGTAGCTTTCATGCTGATGCAAGCACTAGTTTTATTTCGAGATTGATTCTGTAAACTAAATATTGTTCTTGAGCCTGGTAGCAAATCAGCTCTCTTTGGCTAGTATTTTGAATTCCCAGCTTGGGAGTTTTCTTTATTTAGAGCTTGATTCATAAAAAATTTACATGCTATTTAAAGGTTATTTTTTCTTGCTTTACTCTGATACAAGTTTATAATTCCCCATTTTACACTCAAATACAGGAAAAAAAAGGATATATTCTATGTTTGTGTCTGCAGACAAGGTCTCCTATTGAAAAAGAAACAGGTGCAGCTTGGGCAATTATATATAAATTGCATTTATCTTGCACCTTTGACCGCTTTGCTATGCTCTGGCCACTAATCCATCTCCATTGGGACTACATCTAACATCCAAACCCCCGAGCAGCTTCAAAAGAACTGCCTTAAAAAACAATAAAAAACACACTGTCACAAGAATGTTTCCTTCTTTCCTCCAAAGAGTGGAATTTCTGTTTGGCCCCCTCCCATGGAAAAGAGACCCACTTGCCTTAGGCAAAGGATGGGTGATATTTAGTCTGGGACCAGTGACAGCTTGTGATCTGATGTCTTGTGACTTTTATACCACTGCAAATGGGAAATGCACAGCTTTTCAGTCAAAGACTTTTAGCCCAGGAAGATTGAGATACTTACTATCAGAGATTTTTTGCTGTTGTTGTCTTGTTTTGTCAGAAATGCAATTTCAGAGACTTTGCAAACAGATTAGTTACAACTTCCCCTCTGCAGACTGAGTGTGGGCCCCCATGGGAACCTGTGTTTTGCAATGAAGCAAAAAAGGCCCAAACATTTCTTCTGGATATTTGATAGAGATTTATCATTTAATTTCATTGCAAAATGTGTCATCTACATCACTTACCCATCGGATGAAACACAAGAGTTTTGTGAGCCCTCCTGTGAGCTCCCTTGGGTCCATCTCTCCTAGCTCCATCCCCCATGGACGACACACGGGATCTCAGATGGGATTGGACACAGCCTGTGGGGTGGGATGTCAAATCTGCTTCCTTTTGACTTATCTCTGCTCCCATGATGTTATGAACATTGTGGCACTGCATGACAGTGCTCTAGGACAAGGTGATGGCTTCAAAATGAACAAGAGTGGCTTTAGATATTAGGATTTTGGATATTAGGGAGATATTGTTAGATATTAAGAAGAAAGTCTTCACTGTGAGGGTGGTGAGGCTCTGGCCAGGTTTTATGGGGCTTGGAGCAACCTGGGCTAGTGGAAGGTGTCCTTGCCCATGGCAGGAGATGGAATGATATGGGCTTTAAGGTCCTTTCCAACCCAAACCAGCCAGGGATCCTATGGTTTCCTAAAGTTGTAGGTCCTCCTCATCCACCTACAATTGCAGACTTACCCCCATCCCCAGTGTAAAATACCTTAGCCCAGTTTTGTTTTATGACCTACTAACACATTGTAGGGATTAAACACTCATTTTAAACGGCTGCAATACTGGGTTTTGCACATGAGGGGAGGAAAATAATTCTGCAAATGTTCGGAAACCTGATACATTTAAAAACATATTTCAATTAGTGTTGTAACAGCTGCACACTGAGCGCTGCTAAGGTATGTTATGTGGTGTCTGAACAAAGAACTTTGCCCAAGCTGTCAGGTTCCCTCAGATCAAAACTGAGGCCTTGATATGGCCTTGTGGTAGACTAAATAGCTCTAGCATTGCCTTTTTAGTGCTAACATAAATTAATATGAAAATATGAAGTATTTTCATCTGTTCATTTCTAAATTAATTTATAAAATATGGATGATTCCCTGCCAGGCTACATCTGTGTGTGGCACGAGTGCCGCGTGCAAGGGATGAGCAAAGCAGGCAAAGACTGAGGGATGAGCACATCAGCCAGGCTTTGGGAGGGAGGGTGGAGGCAAGTCTGGATGAGAGCATGGAGGTGGTTGACTTCTGTTTGAGGAAAGGAAAAATGGATGGAGCACAACTGTGGGGTGAGAATTGTAGATAGAATGGTTTGCGTTGGAAGGAACCACTAAAAGTCATCCAGTCCCTGCAATGACCAAGGAAACCTTCAACTAGACCAGGCTGCTCAGAACCCCATCCAATCTGACCTCAAGTGTTTCCCGGGATGGGACAGAGCAGATGTAGTGGGCATCAGATGTTGTGTGCCATAAAAAAAATCAGGGAATTTGAAGTAATGGAGAAGTGATGGTGGAGAAGTGGAATAAGGCAAGGGTTGGGCTTGTTGATGTTAGGGAAAAGTAAGTCAGAGGGAGGGACTGAGATAATGTGGGCAGTTCAGTGAGGAGGACACTAAAACGGCGCTGAGGAAAAGCAGAAAATCTGCAAGGAGCAAAAAAGAAACAAAATTAGCAATTATTAGGTACTAACAAGGGGATGTCAATGTGCTGCTCTGAGGGTAATCAGCAGGACAAGTGGGTCAGGGCAGAGGTTCATCCCTTGGGTGTTGGTGGTGCTGGGAAAGCTCCCACCTCACCCGTGAGGGTTTTCCACTGGCAGCGCTGGGTTTGAGAGCGCTTAGGCTGAGGGTGCTTTGGGATTTTAAGCTAATTTGAGTAAGTGACTTGATCGTGCTTAAATCTCCTGAGCTAAGACTCTGGGATTTCCCCTTCATGGCTAAACTCGTGCCCTGAATCGCAGGTAGCTGACTCCAGCTCTGGATTTGGTGCACCCCTAGGTCAAGGCTGGAGGTTCGAAGCCAAAATACATTTATAGCTCAAAGCCCAGAGTTTTCTTTGAGTCTGACTTTAAACCAACTGGTTAAATTGGCAGAAATGCAGATTTAGAAAACAGTTCACGCAAGTAATGCTGCTATAGTTTGAATTTTCAATTTTACTATAAAGAGAAATAAAGGAAAAAAAGAAACCTTGTATGCGTGCAGACCTAGGAAAATCTCTTACAAAGAAATGCAGTCTGAGCCCTAATTTCCAGGCATCTACTAGTTTCCCTGTCACTTGGGTTACTTTAGCTGTGGTTTCTCCTGTATTTTCCTTGCTGCCAGATCTCCCCTTCATTTCATAACACAATTTTGGCTTCCTTGAGGATTCGTTAATCACACCTTATTAAATGTGAACTTTCACAGTGGGACTTGAAGGTAGCTGTGACTGGATAGAAAAAAAATTTAGCATAGTCCTTGGTATTCATTCTTAACAAATTTGCTATGAAAGTGGAATTTTTTCTTTGCCTGGCTTTCCGTGCTCTCATGTCCCAGGGAAAAAATCAGATCAGGTTCATAAAGGAGCAGCTTGAGTTTTCCTGGAAGCTGAGATCTTTCAGTGATCTGAAAGCATTTATATTTTTTCCTGCTGGATTTCTTCCATGCTGGTGTTTCCTAGCCCTTTGCTCTTGGCTGGCAGTCCACCATACTCATCCTCTCCCTGCTTCTGCTTCTTTAAAATTAAAGAAACACCACAATTTCACAACTGACAGGATGGAAGGGCTCTGGAGTGAAGTTTATTCCTGTTCTGGTCACATGCTGCATGAGCTAAGTATGATAAATACGCTCAAGGAATCACGCCAGTTCACTAATAAGTTCCTAATGATCTGCTCTAGCAATAGGACATGCAAAGCAGGGATCCACATTTCAGGCACCAAATACCAGCATTTTAATACCCATGAAAAATCGCATGAAATATAAAATAATGACCAACTGGCACCATACCTACCTTCATGGTTGCACCACCCAGCTGAATGACACTTAGATTATAATTTGACATTTCCAAAATTAAAAAAAAAAAAAAAAATCGACTGAAGGTACTACTGTTTGATTTTATTTTTTGCCTTCTGCAATCTAAGTTTGGTGATCGGTCTTCACTAATTCCAATCTTTGCACCATATGTTATGTCTGGATATCTCACGGTTGCATCATGCTTTGCTGAGTTTTGTCGTGTGGCATCATGCTGACAAGTATTTTTTGTCAGCTCTATTTTGGAATTAAGCTTTCAGTATGGCAGTTCTGGAAGGTGTTGAAGGCATTCCTGTGCTATTTGTGGCCTGGGATCAACCAGATGTGTTTAGGCTTGGCACTGGTTTTGAGTTTCAAACATTGGTTCGAAACTGTCTGAAATGCCAAAGGAAATACTGTTTTCTGCAGCTTAACACCACTTTAGCACTCAGCGAGTGGCTGACAACATTTTATTTAGAAACCCCTTATGCTTCTGTGGCAGATGTATGTATTTGTATTTGCTCACGTGGTGGGGGAAAAACGTCTTTCTGTCCTTGAGGGCTTCCTCCTGCAGACAAGAGTTGGCAGAGGGTACCCTGGGGTGGTTTGGGGTGGGCCCAGCTCAGGTCCTCCTGCCAGCAGCAAATCCCTCATGGACTCAGTGAGTCCCAGCTCTCTCTTGCTGTCACCAGACAGGCCAGGAGCATCCCTAGGGAATCCGTGTTGGCTCACCTTGGGGTGCTGCAGGTGGGGAAGGG